>NC_064881.1:27810086-27847586 GCF_929443795.1 Astur gentilis | reverse complement strand
TGTTCTAATGAAGCGTTTTTAATTTAAATTATAATACTGAAATACTTCTGTTGCTAAAGTTTCAAAGAAAGTAGGAACATCCAACAGTAGAAAATTATTAACTAATTACCCGGAGTGAGCACTGAAATGATGAAACAGCCTTTTGGAGCTGTAGCTTCTTTTGCAGGTGCAGAGATAATGTTTTCTTTTCCAGTTAGAACAGTTCATTTCAAAGTGGAAAACAGGTCTGATAGCTGGGTAAAAAACATATTCTCCTCTTCCTATCTGTGATTATGAAAACTGATGGAGGAGGCTAAGACACTACCTAAATCTTGGAAGGATATAAGGCCCAATCCAAAACAAGAGTAGGAGCGTAGTCCAGACACTGAAGTTTTAGAGGACTGTAAGCCAGTAATAACATGTTTGTTTGCAGACAGTGTTTTCCTAACATATATATCTGGCTTCTGGTCGAGAACTGGTTTGTATCTCTTGCACGTAGAGGTGTAGAAGTCTGTCTGCAGGCACCAGCAGCGATGCTGGGAGAAATGTGCTACTGCACGTTGACAGAGCTGCCTCTGCTGTCAGAGCTGAACCTCTGCATAAGCCTTTGTGTCCAAGGCCATTTTGGTTTCACAGTCCGTATGGGCGTGCTTGAGTTGCCTTAGGAGCCTGATCCCTCCCTGCTCACATTAGGGAGAATGTCAGTGCTTCGTTCTGCATCCAGCTTCCCAAAAACTAGTTTTTGTGTATTGGGGCCATGGTGACCAGAAGCAGTCTGTACACTTGACCTAGCCATAAAGAGGTCCCGATTCTTTCTTTTCCAAAGAACCAATTCTATTTTACTATATGGTTTGATAAAGATTGATTAGAATAATGTCTTGAGCAGATTGAAAGTACTTGTGTTTTCAGCTACTGCTTTTCTTCACTTTGAGTTTAAGTCTTTGTCCAAAAGTTGCTTGATGCCATTATAAGCCCAAATTATGAGGCATGTCATTCACAGTTTTCTATAATAACTTCTAAAAAGTTAAGAAACTGAGCAGACCCATGTTTAATAAATATGTTAAAAGTTGTATGGGTCTGTTCTGTGCACAGAAAACATGTTCAATCCATTTAGAATAGAGGATACCCTTAACTGCAAATCTTCATGTTTATGGTTAAAGAGCAAGAATGAACATTTCTTTAGGAAACAGAAAACAAGTAAAAAAAAAAATTACGGTTTTTCTAGCCAGTTCAAAATTTGGTTGTTTCTAGGAGCCAGGAGTGCCCATGTATGAAATAGGTCCCTTTTGTTTGTGATAGTGGATAAGGAACCCAAATGTGTTGTTTTTCCTTTGATTAGTCAACTGCAAAATGGGGACTTCACATTTCTACCTCACAGGTGTGCTAAGTTGTGATGATACATCTTCCAAGTATGCACCACTATTAAAATCCTAGGTCTGATCCTATTATTTCCTCCAGATAGTTATTTGTAAATATATGTAAACTTCTCCAGTCATTTTCTGCCACATTGCAGTTCAGGTGGCTGGGTGTCTTGACTTTGATTCTATGTGAGCTTTTAAAAAATAACAATGAAATTAGAACAAGTAAAAAACCCTGCTCACAAAAGCATTTAAAATGCCTCTCTGTTATGTGGTAGCCCTGGACAAAAATGTGAGAGAGAATAACTGAAAGAAGATATTTCTTTGGTACTTTCACAAAATATTTGTGTTCTCTGGAGGTCTGAAAAGACCTCATGTTCCACAACCGGCTGTCTTCCCATCCTGAGATGAATAAGTGATAGCAGTTGCTGGGGGTTTTTTTGCTGTTGAAAGGTTCATATGTTCTGACTCTATTCTGGCATTTTTTTCTTGCACAGTGGATCTACTCTTATTGTGCAGCAACGGGTGCTGGAGCATTTGCCATTGTTATAATGGTAGCAAAGTAATTTACCAGGATCCTGTGCTCAAAACTTTCTAGAACATCTGCTTTTTGTGCTTGGTTCCGTGCACGATAGTTTCAGAACTTTTTTGACTTAAGAAATATTTTCCTGTTTTAAAAAAAAAAAGGATTATTTCCACGCCTGTGCCCCGGGAGTTATTTCAAAAACAACAGGGAGTTCTTTGTCTTATCTCTAGTTACTAAAGGTCATGAAATCTCATCCAACGCTTGAAAATCCCCAGGCAGCAAGTCATTGTGCACTAGGCATGGAACAAGAGAGGTCAGGGCATATCACCTTATGGCACAAATAAGTATGTAAGAAACGACTTGACTGTCTTAGCATCGATGTATGCATGTGCTGCAAAGAAAGGAAGATGTCTCCCAGGCTGTGTAACTGTCTCTGCTGAGGGGAAGGATGTACAGTTCCACCTCGGTCCCAAATCTGGCAGGAAGTATGACTCAGTATGACACCAGTCAAAATGTGCTACCCAGGGATCAATGAGCATTTTCAGTTCTCTGTGTCTGAGTGCTGGTACTCTCCAGCCCCTGACCCAAGTCCCAGTGGGACCCTGAGAGGAAGGTTAAAAATACTTCAAGCTACATCTGGCTAGGAGGAGGGCAGTAGCCCTCTGGGTGATTTAACTAAAGCTCTGGAACGTGAGATTTTGTTGTCATCTTTATCTTAATGTGTAACTGCAAGTGTAATGGGAAAGCTGAGGGCAGTCCTGTTCTCCCCGAGGCCCTGGAAGGATGGTGACTGTGGCAACTTAACAGAGCCACAGATCCTATGGTTCCGAATGATTTCTAAGTACTAACCGCAGTCCGAATGGGAAACAAGTATTGAAGAAGGTTTGTCTCTCGTTGAAAACTGCTGCTCCATAGGAACTCAGGTTTTGGATAGTAAGAAAGGGGATGAAGTTGGCCAGGGCAGCGCTTTTCCCCTTTTTAAAGAGGTGGGACTCAGGCCTGGCTTTCTCACGGCATTTTCGGTAAACTCCCATCCTTCCATGCGTGCTTACCACAGCCATGACCTGACCCCGTAAGGAGGCTGCCTGCTTTCAGGTAGCTAACCACAGCAGACCTAACCGAGGATTCTTGCCACAGGTTCATCTCAGAGCAGGCTTCCCTTTGATTTCTGATTTGTCTGCCTCACCTCAGTTGAAACTGCCTGCAGGCCGCCCTCTTAACGTGTGCAACGCTCTTGCAGGCCAATCTGCCCCTGCTGCAGCGGGAGCTGCTGCACTGTGCAAGGCTAGCCAAGCAGAACCCAGCCCAGTACCTCGCCCAGCACGAACAGCTGCTTCTGGATGCCAGCACCACCTCACCTGTTGACTCCTCAGAGCTGCTTCTCGATGTGAACGAAAACGGGAAGAGGCGAACTCCAGACAGGTGAGCGCCGCCGCGCCTTTCACGCCCCGCTCAGAAGCGTCCCGCGGGCCGGAGGTGCCGAGCTCCACTAGCGAGGGGGGAGCGTGTGGGCGGGTGGGGGCCTGGGGGAGCTGCGATGGTGTTCCCTGGGTGCGGGTCCTGCCTTCGTTACAGCCGCGCAACGGCCAGGTCACCTTTGTGTGTGTGTGTGTGTGTGTGTGTAGAAGCAAAGAACAGCCTGGGGTGGAAAGGACCTTGAAAGGCCATCTAGTCCAACCCACCTGCAGTGAGCTGGGACATCTTCGACTAGATCGGGTTGCCCAGAGCCCCGTCCAGCCTGGCCTTGAACATGTCCAGGGATGGGGCATCTACCACCTCGCCGGGCAACCTGTTCCTGTGTTTCACCACCCTCGTCGTAAAAAAATGTCTTCCTTACATCTGGTAGTCTGAATCTAACCTCTTTCAGTTTAAAACCATCGCCCCTTGTCCTATCGCAACAGGCCCTGCTTACGCATGTGTACATACACATACATAAATGTATACATAGCTACATATACGTGTACAGAGGTATCTCTGTGCATGTAAGTATAATATGTGCACACACTGAGTCGGGCAGCAAAATCACGTGAAGATACACTGTGGTCGTATCCACGTAGAAGTAATACTCGCCAGCCAGTACCCTACTATTCGGTGCATAGTATTTCTGTGCAGCATAAAGTGATGAGCAGCACATCACTCCAGCTCCATATGCAAGTCCTTTGTATTTGAGGTTTTGTTGGACTAAACAGTAAATATGTGGAAATACAAGGCAAGCTCCAGGGTGCAGTCAGGGCTTTGACTCCTTCTGCTGTGCCATGTTTCCATATCCATATAGCCAACGTGCATAAGCATATTTCTTCCAAGCAGGAGAAATGTTCACTGAAATCGGCTTTGTTGCTGAGCTGAGAAAGAGTCCACGCAGAAACAGGGCAAGTGACTGCGTGTGTGTGAAGTACAGCAGCTTTAGGGATATGGAGCAGTTTTTCTTATTTGAATAAAGTTCTTTTTCTAGTGTTAGAAGAAAATGACTCCTGTGGTTATTTATTTTTAACTGCCTTCCCATGATAGTGTTAGAAATTTGGCTAGCATATACATTTTACCTTTGGGAGGCCCACATATTGGCTTTTTTCTAGTTTTGTTTGCCATGGATTTTACAGTGTGGAAAAATTTTGTAATGCTGCTCTGCCAAATGCCACTAACGGCATGCCCAAAGCATGGCAAGTGTCCTAGTTATCTTTTAAATGAAAAAGGTGAAGATTTGCAAAGCCAAGAAGGCTTGCAAGTTTGTACAGGCGACATTTTTCTGTAGGGACAGGCCGAGATAGCACAAAACCAAAGAGAAAACAAAGCCTGAAAGCTCATAGTAGAATTTTAAGCTTCTCATAGCCAAAAGTGAGCAGTAAAAATTAAAGTAACATAGCCATTAGATAGACGAAAATGTGAAAGTATTTGAAATTAGCTTGCTTTAGATTGTGTTTTGGGGAAATCACTATGGACCAGCAAGAAAATAAAGATACCAGCAGAGAAGCTCTTTTCTGTGTACCCTCTTGTCACCATTTTTCCCTGACAACTAGACCAAACTAAAACACCCATCGGTGTTAACACAAGTCTGCTAACTGATCCAAGAAAGGTGATTAATTTTCAGACATTTCCCATGTAGTCTCTTACTCCGTGCAAAGAGATAAAATTTCCAAAGCTCCCTGGGGCAGTTCTGCTGCATATCCTCAGTCTTTGCAGAGTAGTGTACCAAAATGTCTAGTAAAAAGGCCTCTTAAAATCTTGTGCATCTTGTGAATAACTTAAATATCAGCATGCTGTATTCCAGTGTCAGTAGCAGACACGGTGTTTTTCTACAAGTAGGTAGACACACATTAAATTATCTCATAAGGTCTTGTGAGGTCTTGCTTGACAAAGAATACAGAGGAGAAGAGGGATATGCCTTCCTGACAGCCCTAGCTCACTTTCTTTTCTCTTAATAGAGAGCAGCTTTATTCACTTCTCTCATAAGGCCACAAAGGAAAAATGGGCAATAAAATATTTCCTTTGTTTTTCTTCCTTAGCATTCTGGAATAATACTCCCGCTCTTTGAGACCCAGTTTGACGGTGTTGAATTATAGTTATTTTGTAATAAGTACGGTCTCACCTATGGTACCTTCATTCCTGGTTCCATGGGAGAGGATGGGTGGTGCAGGTAAAGACCAATACAAGAACTTAGTAATGAAAAGACCCTGCATTAGTCTTATAGCAAAAAGGACGTAGGAGTAGCCCATAAGGAGACCGGCAGATCAGAAGAATATTGGATTTTAAAGTCAGCCTTCTTCTTTTAATTAAAACTGAGGCATAGACCTAGAGAGGCTTAAGTCTGATTTATGGATTTTGTTCTGAGAGTTTTGTTGTAGTTAAAATACATAGGTGCTTTTGAAACTCGGAAGTCTCTGCTCAGGAGCAAGTGCCTTTGGCTTCACAACTGAAGTCCCTCTTAGGCTCTGGCCAGCTCGGGGAGTCTTCAGTTCCTCTCCAGGTAGTGATGCAGCTTTTGGGGTGAGGGATAGACAGTGTCACTGCCAGTGTTGTGGGTAAGACCCTGCGTTTGAATTCCCAGGGTCCAGGGAGGGGCTGTTAATGCGGTGTGTCCCACTGGCCTGCACGCTCCAAGGTGCCAAAGCTATCAACTGGCAGCCTCTGTCGACTGCTGCTTGAAATTGGGCTCCTTAGTTCTTGGGAAGTGGCATTTCCGAAAAACCCATCCTTTCTTTTCTGACCTTGAGATTCTTTGCTGTCATGAAAGACCTGGAAAGAGACTGCCCAGCTCACCCCTTGGAATGGTGCCTTGAGCTTAAAAAATAAGTTCTTTTTTTGCAGTATCAAACAATGCTGTCACTGATTAGTCACACCTTCTTCTCCATCGACTGTCATTAAAGCTATACAGAAAAAAATTAAACGCATACGGTAGTTTTGGCTGAACCAAGTTCAGTGGAGTTGTCTCGTGCACTCACGAACATTTGAGCTACAGATTTAATACAAAGAACAAGATCCTGTTGGAAAGATTCTTAAATTTACTGAATGGGAGTTTGCATACCTCTTAATTTGGATAACCTAAGTAAATCAACCATGAAAAACTGTCCTCAGAGTCAGGGCATGCCTAGACTGAGTGAGTATTGAAACCAAATACTTGTCTGGCTTTATACTCATTACACTATTAATTATTTTAATTGTTTATGGGGGAGCAGGAGGAAACACCTGGAAATATATCTACCTTTTTTTTAGATATCTAAGTAGTTTTCAAACTTACTAATAAAAATACAGCAAAAGGTATGAGGCATCCTTAAAGAGGAGGGTTTGCTGTGACTCTGTTGATAGAACATGGGAAAAAAAAAAAAAAAAAAAAGACAAAAAGGCAACATCTTTCCAGGGGAACTAAATGCAGTTGGAATAATTTTTTTCAGAGATATGTCTCTCACTAAAGTAAATTGTGGTATCCTTTTCACGTCCCAAGGGATATGATATATAAATGACATTGTATATAATTTGTATGTTTTAAATATATATATATGTATATATATATCATATATATGTCTCATATACAGATGTGTGTGTGTGTATGATAAATACACGTATATATCAAAAATATATGTGCACACATTCTTCCATATTTGCATTTTTCTTTTGGGCACGAGTAACTGCATACCGTTCATTCCAGTAGAGGTAAAATACAGTAAGGGATTAGGCAAAGGAAGTGGAACATGTGTGTTGCACATAACCACATTCACCTCGTGACTTTTCGTTAAAGAGAATCCACATACAGTAATTTTTTCTGCTTACAATTTCAGAACCTTTTTTGCATATGCATTTTCCAATTCTGGTTATTTATCTGCATATCCAAGTCTACTGTATGTGAGGTTTTATAGAGCAATCTGACAGCAGAGCTTCGTGTTTTACTGAATGTTTTCTTGGTGCATATGGTCTGACACGGATGAGCAGCCACGGTGAGATTTTGGAGTCTATTAAACTAGCTCATTAAAAAGATCAATCTGTTTCTGTAATAACACTGGGAACCATCAGTCACTGCAAGAGAGAAAAACTGACACCTGAGGAGACAACACATTTTGGTAATTTGTTCATGACATGTCATGAACAAAGTGTTCACTATATTTTGTTTACAACTTTTGGAGTTTACGTTCTACTGTAGTAAAGCAAAGGAATTTGGACCAATGTGAGTTTTTATTTTGGTGAATGAATGCTTAGTTATAAATAACATGATTTTAAATACGTTAACCACAAAAGACTTTTTGGTAATCAGTCATCCTTTGAGCTTGCTGGGAAGTGCTTTATGGCACATGAGTGTGTCATATATTGACTCTACATTTATGACAACTGCCTACAAAGTAGGCACAGAATAGCAAAAAAAATCTGTAAGAATAGCTCTAATTTTGAGAAGAAAACAAAAGTGGCCATGATTGTTTTGTGACTTTAGAACGTGCTGCTGTGCTTGCTATATCCTTGGCACCCCTGACAAGGAATTCATGTCAAAGGTACCTGTGCACAGAGACCGACTTTAATAATTCTGTTAAGTAAATATTCTTATTTGAAGAAGCTCCTCCACATCTCAGTAAGGTGAAGGATGCTCACAGGTCTTACAGCTATGCTCCTTCTAAGCCATGTGTAATTATGAGGCGTTTTAAAAGAATTTTCTTAATATGAACTGTTAGCAAGGTAATATTAATCTTTTCTGTAACACAGTATTATAAACAAGATAAGTATTTTATTCCAGCAGAGCATTATCACTTGTTTGGTCATCAAGACTTTATTGTTGGAAGTCCAGTTTAAATCAAAGCATCTTGCACAAATAGCAGATGAACAGCTTTGCTTCCTTCTTGCAAGCTGACTTCAGTGTTCTTTGAAACTGTTGTAATACTCTTGATCAGGTGAAACTCAATTTTCCAGCCAAGGCAGTTTTGCATGGTCAGATTTCCTACCCAGGAAATGATCCATAAACTGCAATAATTTAAAACTGAAATGATAACTTACAAACAACATAAAGTCTGTTAAATGAGTACAGACTAATGACTAGTATCTATTCTGCTGTTTTTAATCTGAGTAAATCATGGCTCCAAGTAAAATGACCCCTTGCATGTTTATAGCTGAAGGACTCCATCTTTATCATATTGCCAGTTTTCCAAACGACAGTGTCGATTTATGTGCATGTCAAGAAAAATGTGACCAACAGGAGCAAGAAAAAGAAAAAACAAGAAAACGTGTCAGTTAGGCTTCCTACGCATTCAGTGTTATTTCCTCTCTACAGCTTGTTGTTGCTTTGGAAAATCAGATGAACATCAGATGAAATCAGATGAAAATTGTGGCAGTTTTGGATTTGGCACTAGTTCTTATATGGGTCTGCCAATTACTGTGAAGCAGGAGTGCCTCCTCAGGCACCTGGGGAAATGCTGCTCTCCCAAGGGGGTGAGACCTAGAAGAATGAGTAGGACAGAAGCAGAATAGTAGGCTTGGTTCGGGTCATCTGAATTATGTCACTCTGCAGTACTTTGTCTTTTATCACTGCATTCAGTACATTCAGATGTAGTAAATTTGCCAGCGATTTGTGTTCTGATGAGACTTTGTGGAAGTTGTTACCTTTTTATATATTTTGTGTGGTCAGAAACACAAGATCAGTTTATGTACATCTCATGCTGGCATTCTGCTAGGTTGTTTATTTGGTCAGTGCGGAAAATAAAACAACAAATTGTAGAATTAAGGTTTTAACACCCAGAAAAGACCTGACAGCTGTTACCCAGCATAATAGCAAAAATAGGAATTTAATTTCAGTAAATGTATTTTCAATGGTAATTTTAATTAATATGTTAGTTAAGCTCAGGGTTCTGGAAGAAAATGGATATGCTGGTGTGTTGTCCAAGCTAATGCAGTGCATTCCAGTTAAGGTAATTAAGTACAAAGCATTCCTAAAAAACCACAGAAGTACCTGTACAGTAAGGCGCAAATATGTACATTTGTATGAAAATGTATGCTTTTAACGTCTAATTAGTGTGCAGAAGAGGAAAACTGGATTCCTACTTGTCACAGTTTTCTGGTTTGCTTTTCCTGCACTGAGTGATCAAAAAAAGTCAAATGTAGTTATTTAATTATTTACAATTTCTCATTTTCCCCCCATCTTAGTTAGAGATCCTTCTAACTTTAACATTAAAGAACTTTGGCAAATGAATAGCTTGGCTTGTACATGCAGGAAAGTCCATTTTTTTGCTTGCATAGTATTTTTACATTTGAAAGACCTGGACACTGAGTTTGAGTACACATGTGCAAAGAAAATACACACCAGCAACTAAATACAAAGCTTGTCTTGGAGAGCTGTCAAAAGCATCACTACCCATTGGGAGTTATTGCAAGCAGTACCATAATGCCAAAAGTCATTAAAAATATATGATGGCCCTCAGGTTTTCCTGATTAGGAGTTTTCACAGCCATCCTGCGTTTGTTTTGGAACAAGGTACGTACTCCACTTTAACAAAGTATGTCTGCCCAAAATCAGAACAGCTGTCCTGCTGTATTGGTGAAAGATTCTCCCCTCTTTGCCAAGTTAAGGTATAATAAAATATATATACCTGCATCTTCTCTGGCATTAGTGATTGTGGTGAGGTCTCTGGAAAATCTCTTTACTCCTGTAAACAGTACAACCCATCGTTTAATTTCCTGCTGGTAATTGCAAGATCTTACTTTGATCCTCTCTCCCACTGGATATTGGCAAAGATTTGGTTTCATCCTTCCTCTCATTGACATTAAAGGAGAACCTATTGAGGGGCAACAATTAATACATTGAGTGTTTCTCCACAGACGGTCCCTCAAGGTTGGTTGGTTTGTGGCGCGGGGTTTGTGGAAGGGCAGTTGGTTTTAACAGCAGGCAAACAAGAAAGTTAGATCAAATTTACCTTCCTGTCAAAGTGAAAAAAAATTGTGTTATTACTAGGAAGATAAATTATACCACCCGTAAATCACAGAGGAGAAAGTTCTCCTTAAAAAAGGCTGGAATATATCAGCTGTTTAACAAAGGGTTTTGGAGGGAGGGATGCCATCTCAACAGTAACCTTTCTGTTCAAAGCTAATATTTTGTGGGTTTTGTTTATTCCAGTGGTACCCCCCCCCCCCCCCCTTCAGTGAAACAAAGCTTCCCTAAAAGGAGTTGTGAACCTGTTGAAGTAACTCTGACGTTTCTTTTTTATTTTAATGGAAAATGAGTTCAGTGCGAGTTCCAGGTTCTCAGGAAGAGGTGCAAAGTAGAGACTTCTTTGGAAATAGCTGATTATGAATTGAATTAATGAGTGTCTGTAAGGTAAAAACCTGCCCTTCTCCCTGATACCTCTTCAAAGTTGCCTGAGCATAAAACCCCTGCCCAAGAGTAATGGAGTGGGAAATCTTGAACATTATTGAGGACTTGAGTCTAACCACATCTTCCTGTAAAATTAATGACAGTCACAGGACCTTCCACTGAAATAGCCCAGATGGTACAAAAATGTTTGAAGAAAGCATTTCTCATCATCTAGCGTCAGTCTTGTCCAAAGTCTCAGTATGACACTGATCTTGATGTGAGCTTGTCCTGACATATATATAGCCAAGCTTCAGCACACTGACACGCACTACCTTAAGACTGGATGCTATCCTCTTGAAGAAACCACATCTCTTTAACTGCAAATTTCCCCTAATCACTGCATGCTATAACACTACTGCAAGTAGGAATTTATCGGCCTCTAGCTTCATGTATCAGTTGATTGTTTCAGCTCTGCAATTACATGTGTATCCATCCCATCAGCCGGTGATTTCGGCGAAAGCTGCTCGTTCTCCAGCCCAACTCTTTTAAGCTGCTCCATCAGAAGGCTCACCCTGCTAGTACTTCTCAAGTTACAGGGACAGTTAGACAAGGTGAATGTGTCCTTCATATATCTTGAATCAGCAGTGTTATGAAATGTTCTGCAACACCAGACACTTGGAGCAAAGTGAAAGAACAAGCTTTAGTTCCTGAAGCTGCACATGTAGGTGGGGGTGCGTGTTCCTAAGCAGCTCTGCTCACTAAGTGAATTAAAGTTCCTTTGCTTTGTTTTTCAGAACCAAAGAAAATGGCTTTGACAGAGAGCCTTTGCACTCAGAGCATCCAAGCAAGCGGCCCTGCACTATTAGCCCAGGCCAGCGGTACAGTCCAAATAATGGCTTATCTTATCAGCCCAATGGTCTGCCTCATCCCACCCCACCTCCACCTCAGCATTATCGTTTGGATGATATGGCCATTGCCCACCACTACAGGGACTCATACAGACACCCCAATCACAGGGACCTCAGGGACAGAAACAGACCTATGGGTAAGGCATGTTGATTTTCTGCATTGTTTTTCTTTAGGTTTCTCTTTTCCTTGTAATTGTATTCTGTAATATGAATGGGGGGTGGGGGGGCTCTGCTTAAATATACCTGCCATTCAGATGTAGTCTTTATAACTGTTTGTCCATCTAGCTGCTTCTAATGGCCTTATTTCAGATTCATATTTGTAAAAGTGGATTGAATTGTGTCTTTGCTACACTCTAAAGCAAGAGAGTCAGAAGGAGGAGGAACCCATGCTTTCACAGCTTCGTAGATGACATGGACACTCAGGTGTCTGGCGGGCAAGGATAGGTAGAGCCTTTTATTTTTCTTCTAATGCCACATTTGTGAGGATGACAACATCCATAGAGCTTAATTTCAGCTTAGACTAGAGGAAAGCTATTAGTCTTTGGAGAAGTGTTTTTGTGTGTGACATCCCACGAGTGCGGTGCAGCATGGGGATGTCTGCAGAGGATGCGAACAGCAGAAGCACCAGCCACACCTCACACAGCACGTTTTGGTTTAACGGGGTGTCTGATGCTCTTGGATTTGCCTGGCTTGCTTCACATCTGCATTTACTATTCTCCCTTGTTTTAAACAAATCTTCAATAAAAGAGGAACATTTACAAATATTCAGCATCTGTATAGAGGAGGCTAAACAGAACAAGTGTCAGTTCCTCTTGAGTGTTGATAATAAATACTGGCTTGGTTGTATCATGTTGTCAGCTGCTCTGATATATGTGCTACATTTTAACCACATGTTGTTTAAACATCTGTGAAGGGATGAACCCTTAATGATGCTCTGTTGACATTGTAGTAATTACTGCATTTAGTGAAATAACATTGAGTTTATACTAATATTTTTTCAACTCTCTGAAGTACAGTTAGTATTCGATACACTGAGTTACCAAATAATTGTCTTGCTGACTTCTTCAAGTAGTGCAAATGAAAAAATATACATTGTATTATATATTATATGTATATAATTGTATATAGTCAGAAAGGGTTATGTCCATTTTTGAGAGATCAGCTTGCAATCTACAGAATTTGCAGAGTTGAAGACATTAAATTGAGTAAAACAGTAGCATCTTGTGTGGGGAAAAGTGCTAAAGAGATCTTGGAGCAAAGTTTTTAAGCAGCCATTAATTTTTGTGGTGACATTCCTGGTACTAGACCAGGTAATGTATGATGATATATTTGTCTGATAGGCTCTTTTTTTTCCCCTCTCCACCTCCTCCACCACCAGAGGATTCCCAACATTGTAAACATGATTTGCTCCTCTTTGGCAGGGTTGCATGGCACACGTCAAGAAGAAATGATTGATCACAGGCTAACAGACAGAGAATGGGCAGAAGAGTGGAAACACCTTGACCATGTAAGGGCTAAATGTACTCTTACGTATATAATTGTCTGAAAGGAGCCCTTCTAAGATAGGAATTTAAAATTTTTCTTTTAAAACAAATCTGAATCCCAGGACAAGTTTAGAAAGCATTGGTGATTAAATCAGAGGGCTTAACATTCCCCATTAGGTACCTCATACCGGGCTTTGCTGTTAAGTGCCTCTTACAGTATCCTAATTATTACAGGCTGCCAAAAGAGGAATGGACTTGACTGTATCAACCCTGGATCTGGGACACATTGGATTTGTTCTTTGAATTTATTAGCTCTTACAACATTTGTAGGCATCAGTTCTGGACCAGATCTCCTGGTCTCTGTGGTGCCATGTGATACTAGTGGTGGGACTACAGTCTGTTCAGTCTTTTCCTCCTTGTCTTCGCTCTATCCCCCAGAAATCTGTAACTGTACAGTTTAGGATCACCAGTTAAACAGGAAGGGATTGTCATTCTTAAAACAAGACTAGAATTTTTCAGCTGTATTTGAAAATACAGTGAAAGACTCCTTCATTATTAAACCCCAGGCACTCAGCACATTAATGCTTTCTTTTCTTTTTTTCTGTCAGTTTATGAATAAAATGCTCTTTTTTGTTTCTGTTCTCCATCTACCACTGTGAATAGCTGTTAAACTGTATAATGGACATGGTGGAAAAAACTAGGCGATCTCTCACTGTACTACGGCGATGTCAAGAAGCAGACCGTGAGGAGCTTAATTACTGGATACGGCGGTACAGTGATGCAGAAGATTTAAAAAAAGGCGGTAACAGCAGCAGTAGTCATTCCAGACAGCAGAGTCCAGTGAATCCAGATCCAGTTACATTAGGTACAGTATCCTTATTAAAAATTGTTTACCAGTCCTCTTTCAGCTCAGCCAAATGCTAGATGAAGTTTGTATTTGCTCTTCTGCTTCTTCTTCCATGATAGCGATGAAATATTCCTCTCTGCTGACTACTGAATTAACCATAACTCTTATGCCCTAATAGTCATGTTTACATGTGGAATAGTTTGGGGTTTTGGGTGATGCTTGGTGATTTGCTTTCCATTCAGCAATGTCTGACAGTGGTGGGACGGGCGGATAGACTGTCATGTAGGGATGGCAGAGCAGTGAGATATGCACTGAGTCTCCGTCCCTTCCGTCTCCCTCCCTTGCCTGCTTGATTAAGGAAATCTGTAGGTGCTTCTGGATTGTTAGCACTGTGAAAACAAGGGCTTTCACCTTCTCAAATCCAATGACTTGGAAATTGTCTTTCTAGGGAAATGAAGGGAGATACAAAGATAGGGCCGCTACTTAGCTGTACTTGGTTTCCATATAAGAAAGAAGCAACATCTGGGATGCCCACAGCCACGCACACGTGATCCTCCTAGGTCCGTGTCCACTGCTGCAGCTCACACAGGTGTGTCTGAGCTAGTTTGGGTACTGCTTGCTGGGTAGTTACACGGAGCCACTCAGAGCTCGGCTCAAGCTGCAAAACCCAAGGAGCAGACCAAGCAGTTGAACTCCCACCTCCTGCAAACCTTCACAGTCACAGTCGCATGATACCTCGCACAACTACTCCAAGATGACTCTGCTATAGAAAACCAAGCTTTTATTTTGTGGGCTTTCTGTAATTTATTAATATGTTGGCCTGCTTCTACCCCATCCCCTCACTTTTATGACAGGTGTGGTAAAGAAGCAGATCTTGGTGATGCTTTTTCATTGTTCTCTACTCTTTTGAAGAGAACAGCAAACTATGATTGCTTGTCTAATATTTATATTTAAAAAAGTAAATTGTCTGTATCAAATGCCATCTACTCAAAATCATCATAAACTGTGGTCACTAGTAGAACTGCACGTGTGTGGTACTTTGCAACTATATTTTATTTAAAGTTGTGTTTTCCTTTTGCCCGTAAGAGTAACTTATTAAATCTAAAACTTACTTAATTGCAAATAGAAAAACAGAAAACCAAATCTAATGCCTTCTCCATCTTCCTCTTGGTAGATCTCTAGAGTTATCACTGTAATATTTAGTGCCTCTTGATAACAAACAACCTTTTTTGTGTGTGTGTCAAATGATCTGGGCCAATAGCTCTATACATTAGCTTCAGTCGGTGAAAGGAAGGGTTATGGAAATGTTGTTCCCAACTTCACCTAGTAAGTCTAGTCCTCAGAGGAGCCCTTCTCAGAAAGAAGCATTCAGGTAATGGCTTGTACAAATAGTGTTAAGTGTAATGTAAAGAAAGACTTATAAACATGGCATCTGAAACGCTGATCACATCTGCAGCTTCGGGAAGAACACTTGTGAGGAAGCCCCTAGATCAAAGGCAGTGGCGCCCTTCTCTAGTAAAGCTAAGATGCAAAAAGAGCCAGGCCATGGTCCTTGAGTTTTTGTAAGTTCCCCAAAGAAACTGGAACTCAAGACATTCATCAAAACTTTCTAGATAATAGTACAATCCATGAAAAATAGTCACAACAAGAGCAACAGAAGATAAAATGAAGATCAAACATACAATTAGATCCCTATATTATCATTTTGTTTGTGTATTTGTCAAGATGAATTCTTGGAAACGGCAAAGTCTGCTTGCTTAAAAAGACATTATATGGCATAGCCTTTGACATTGGACACACCAGTCACCTCTGCAGTACTATGGGTAGAACCGAACTGGTGGGAGTGAGTCCATTTCAATTTTAACACGTCCATTTTGGTTATTTGTCTTTAAAAACTACTTCCGAGACTCATGGACATGAAACTTTGATCGCTTCAGTGATGTAGCATCCACGTCAATCTTAAATATTGATAAGAAGTGCTTTTATGTCTGACATAAGGCAGAAAATATTTACTTCCGAGTCTATAGAAAGGTGATCCTTATGTTTCCTCAAATCTTGTAGTAATCTAGTTAACAAAATGAAAACTCCTAACATTCAGAGGTATAATAAAAATTGAAGCAGTGTCTGTGAGCTTTGAGAAGCTGTTTTGTTTAGGGCTTTTTATTTTAGGTTTGAAGTGAGGAGGAAGGGGTTGAAAAAAATCCTCCAATATTTTAATTAAAGTGCCACAACATGTAAATATTGTTTTTTGCTGCAGGGATTCTAAATGTCAGTGATTCCCCTTTGTCCTTTTTTTTTGTTGGTTTGTTTTGTTATTAAACAAGGTAATCCACCTTTTATATCCATCTTGTCATATCCACTAGCAAGAGGAAAAAAAAGGAGTCCATATGGCTACATTGTTTATGCCTTTGTTTCTTTTTCTTTATGATTAAAATATTATCACTGAGATGGTAAGTTCTTACTATAAACAGTATGCCATGGTCTTGATAGAGAGCTCTCGCCGAAAAACTCTTTGAGCTGAGATTTAGCATCGATAGTTTGTGTCCAAAAGAAATGGAAGAAAATTCTGGTCGTCATTTTGAACCAGTAGACCTCTTTTTCTGCCAAAGATTTTTGTGCTTCTTTTAATTTGACATCCCTGTAAATCATGTTGAGCTTGACAGTTTGCAGTATCTGATCGCTATTTTTCTGTTGATATTTTTAATTAAGAAATCAAATTAAATACTTGATCATTCATTTTAATGCAGTATAATCCAATACACGCATTAGCCAGCTACCACATGTTACAAGCTCTCATTATTCTCTGAGAGTGTGTTGAAGGTAAGATGGGTCCATTCTTTTCAGTCTGAATAATACATGTTTATGAAAGTCTAGAAATGACTCAGGCTTTATATATATTCACTTGATGAACTGTGATGGTCTATGAAGTGAATAATACATCATCAGACTCCTCCATTTCTGCTGAAGAATTTCAGTACTACATACTGCAGCAGGACTGCAACTTTCATCCTAATAGTGAATAATTACACATATCAGACATTGTATACTGAAATACACACAGTCAGATAAATTAAAGATGAGGGTTCTTCAGCATCGTGGGTTATAAACAAGATCTATAACCTTATTGAGTGCAGCTGTGGCTCTAGATAAGTGCTGTAGGCACACATCAGGTCTGCAGCGATGTTGATATTTTGTGTCTGTTGAATTTATCTGAATGGAAATCTTACAAAATAGAGTTTGAAATCTCCAACTGAAGTGTGCCAATACCTGCAGGATTTGCTCCAGGAAGCCAGGATTCTCAGAAGTGTATGAGTTTGTCAAAAACACATAGGTTAGCCATTTCTTAATACATTTTTAAATGTTAACCCCCGCAGAGCTAGTTTATATTTTATCAAAGGTTGTTCACCCTTGTCCTTTCAGTGCCAGCCAGGGCATTCCTGCCAATACATGTCTATTCATGCTGTGATTATAAAATCTTTCCTTTGCCATTTGCAGATAATCAGCATTGCTGTGATATGCACGATATTCTCAACATGAGCTAACAGGAATGCTGTGAATACCACAGTAACATCTATAACTTGTAATTCCAGAAAGTAAAGCCTCTGTAATACTGGTCACTGATGATATTAAGTATTGCTCTTAATCCACTCGTTGCATGGGAGGTTTGGGCTGGATTGTGGCGTACTGAATTACATGCTGTTAGAAAGGGCTACAGCTGCAGAAATATTGCACATTTGTATTCTCAGTACTCAGTTCTGACTTGGTCTTGGCTGAAGATGATTTGGTAATACACTACCTGTGCGGTTTTCCTTTTCTTTTTAAATGAGAAGACAACTGTATTTTTAATGCAATTTCACATGTGTTCAAGGAGTGCTGTAATAGCCACAAAAATGAATTAGAGGGCAAAGAAGGGCAAAGATATACATAAAAATACTTGAAACTCATGCCCCCCGCCCCCCAACAAGATTAGCAAGGTAGTCTCATTCAGTATTACACTTCTTCAGATTTGAATCTATGTATTTCATTAATTGGAGTGGCACACTTCTGAGCTTGACTTTTACAAACAAGGCAGTGAATGTATTTGATATTTGTTGCTCTGAGAAGTTTTCTGTTTGTTGTCTGTGTCCTACCAGTAATAAATACCCTTTATTATAGGGTAGAATGAAGCAAAACTTGCATATGACATATGAAAAGCATATAAATACATACAAAAGCATATATATTTCATATATGAAATAATCCAGAATTCAAGGCTGGTTATATACAGCTTTTATTATTTTTGAGCCCTAATGTTCACTATGGCATATAGGATATTGTTGTCACTGCCAGTATTTTCATAAATACAAAAAATTCTAAAAGATCCTCAAGAGATCAGCTGTTCATCTGCGTTTCTTAATATTTTGTTGTTATAGGCTTGGATGTCATTGTCCAGTGATACTCCATTCTTTTGTATTGTCAACCCATCTTCTGTTCTCTCTTTCCAAATATGGATTAGGTTTTTGACAGTTTTGAACACATCTTTTCCTTTTAAGTCTTTCTATTCTGTTTTCTTGGGTTTGGTCCTTATTATCATGTGAGAGTTCATATCCTTTATTTGGTCCTAGCTTTTCGTCTCATTTTCACTTCCCAGACCCATATTTATTTCTGCTCTTACAACTTTCCACGTCTCTCTCTTTCAGTACTTTCAGCACCTATTCTCTTTAAGACTACCAAAAATAATCAGTCTACAAGATATTTTTACTCATTAAACTGCAGAAACCTGGTTGATCAATTAACTGTCAATGATTCTTATGGCTGAATGCGTTCTTGAAATAAATACACCAGGGCCCATATGGAGCCCAGCACCATATTGTGACAAGAGGATTTTTTTTGGTGAATGTTTTCTTTCTTATTAAAAAAATATATCCAGGATAGACTAAAAATAGTACTTTTTCTATATATTTTACAAAATAATACATTATGTTGTTCCCTGCTGTTCAATACAATGTGAGGGCTGAAACCGAGACCAATTTTTGTGTCTTTTCCTCATGTGTATTCTTATGTCCCAGTCCAACAACTTTCTTGCTGAAAAGTTTATTTCACATTAAAATCAGAAAATAGAAAATTCCCAAAACATTTTTGATTTCAAAATCTATTGTATTTTTACTTCATTTAAGCTCTTCACAGACAAATACTGATTACTCTCATGTATATATGCTTTTTATTTTCCTTTTTGGGCTTTTTCATCTGGTTCGGTAGGAACCAGATTGATTATCAACAAGTGCTTTCAAACCATGCCTTGCCATGAATTTCAAGTAAATTCAGTAGTGTACATCCCATTGTTCTGCATAATAACATCGTTGAATTTTAACCATTAACAAACCTTTGTATTATTATGTCTGACACATAATGCCTTTTCTGTTATCCATTTCTGTATGAGCTGCCTTGTCACTTCAGGTTATTCCTAGTTTTGTCTGATTTAATTCAGTTTTCTTCCAGGCAGAATTTACTTTGACTTCTAGGTGCTGCAGCCAGTCAGTTAATACAATGCATTTTCCTCATTATGGCTTTTTGCAGTTGGTTTTACTTTTAGTATTTTAAGGACTTCACTCAATTGTGTTATTTTTGTTTTGAGTTGCTAAATGTCCAAGTTAAGATCTTATGTGTTTTAGTTTTAGTAAGCAAGTTCTGTGATTCTTAACCTGAAAGACACCTTACCTTAAAAACAATAGTAATAGAAGACTTACATTCTCTGGTCATGTCCTGTAGTTTAGCCCCCAAAAGAAGATTATTTGCATGGACTCATCACCACTGACTAAACAACAGCCATGTTAATAATATTTTTCTTGCTTAGAAAATATGGTTTTTATTATCTTCATAAGTGCTTCTTGTCTTGTTTTTGTGCACCATTCCAAACTATGGGAAAGTCTCTCACAAGCTCTTGATTTAATTCTTCTTGCAGAGGATCTCATTCCTCATGTAAATAATTTGTGGTTGGAATAAGAGCTTGATTGATGTTTATGTTTTGGAAATTTTAACAATTAGCTGGCAATCTGGTCATTTATGTCATTGAATTCCATTTTTGGAAAGTCATGTGTACTAAAAAATCAGCTTCACATCTCTTTATTTTTAATACTCAGTACCACGAAAGGACTTAAATCAAGGTTGTGATCCCCTTGCAGTAGATGGTACCTTAAATAGCAGACAGGAAAACTCGAAAGTATAAGACATGAACGCAACAAACCCCTTGTTTTGCCACATTAGGAGTTGGGTTGGGTCTTTTCCTTCAGGTATTGCAGGAAGAGCACATGAGAGTGTTTTAATTTTTTGCCTTTTTTTCCCCCTGAGGTTTCAAGCAATGTTTTCTGCTGCTGCCTCTGTCCCTGACTGAACTGGCACTGTGCCCATAAGTCTAAAAACCTCCAAGGGATGAGAGAAGTGTACATAGTGATACCTGTCATCTCCAGAATCATATAAGCCAAGTGAAACTGAGAATTTTCCCATTTTCAGCATCAGGTCTGAAGTCCTCTATCAAGTCAATTAAACCAATGTAAATAGTTAGCTGTTTTGCAGAAGCTTGCACACACCCCCACCATCATTTTATGCTCGAGAGGTGTGAAATTCTGCCTACAAAAATCCATTTTATTTTCATCCCATACTTTAGTGACAAACAGAAGCTGGGGAAATCCACTCAGCTGCCTGTCAGATGGGAAGATTCAGTCCACCCTGTCGGTGTCTGCAGATTCATGTGCTAGAAACTGCATCTGCGAAACAGTGTGCAGGGATTGGGATTCCCTACTCTCTGTATAGCTGAAGTGGCCCGTCACTTCCACCTTTGTTAGCTGTATGTGATACTGAATGTCGTCTTTTACATGTACTTAAGTTTCTGTAGCCTACTGTATATAAACAGTATTGCATGCATATGTATGGTGGTGTAAAAAAATGATCTGCAAAACCTAATGATTCAACCTTTTTATTAAAAATACTACTTTTTGACCATGTTAGCAAATAATAGCTTTAAGATGAATGTATTTACTAAAAATTAGTATTCAAAGCGTGGCATATATACTTTTGTTAAGTTTCAAACTCAGACATCAAACGGGATGTTTAATTTCTAGCAACATCTCTAAAAAGATTCAAAGCTTACCTCTAATGTAATAAATCAAGCTCTTTTATTTTGACAATTGAATTCTGTCACACAGGCAATGGTAATCACGGCATTGAAGTTACCTTTATGTGTTTTGTTTTGTTTTGTTTTAATTTCCTCTCTATTACTTTGAAAAATAGTTAATCAGTTTTTAAATTGTATTTGGAAGGAGCAACTTTTCATCTGCTGAGAATCTGTATGCTAAATTTCAGGCCAAAGTGAATTTTCTTTCTGTATTGTCTGATCTTGTGTCTTTGAAGTCCCTGTGCAAGGGATCTTGCTGATTTCAGAGCTCTTAGGCTCAGGCCCAGAGGTTAAACCCTGGAGGAGGGGGGGAAGAGCTGTCAAAATGTGATTGAAATATATGGATGAATTACGAGCTTCAGCTCCAGTGAGGTTGTTTGGCAGCGTATGTATTTAGGGGCTTAACCTAAAGTTAAAGGTCCTGTTTTTCAAACTCGTGCAGCTGCAGTTACCAACATGGGCTCAAATATAGGAAAGTGTAGCTCTGAACATAGAGAAACACCCCTTTCTTTTTCTGTGGACAGCTTATTTGATCACTGGAATGACATGTTGGCTTTTATCTCCGCTCATCAGTAGCCATTCTGCTTTCACAGAGCAGAAGTGCCAAACCCAGACTGTTGCCCTCTTTCTTTTTCCTTTTCATAAACATAATGACAAAGGATGAAGCACGTCACTCCCTCAGTTGGTCTTGCAAAGCCAGCCTTAAAAGCATGGAAACTGTCATATAGAGTTGACTTGAAATGCTGTAAAATAAAAATAAAGCAAACTAGTTTCAGCTTGGCTTAAGATGAGACATTTGAGTCCTAAACATTGATCTGGTCTGTGACGTTTTTGAGCGATGGCCATAGCATCCGTTTTAGTTTGAGTAAAGAAAAACTTACTGTGATTTTTTTGTCTGAGCAATAAGTAAAGGGAAAAGGTATTTCTCTAAGTCTTGTTCTCAACAAGCAAGCATTGCTTATGATGCTCTTTCTTTCTCCCTCCGCACCCCCTCCTCCTGCAGAATCGCATCGGGAATTCCTTCACAGGCCTGCATCTGGATACGTGCCAGAGGAGATCTGGAAGAAAGCTGGTAAGACTGTTTAAAAACACCAGCTTAGTCTTCTGGCAGCTGTGTGCAGTTGTTAATGCACTGATGGGGGGGGGGGGGGGAGGGACGGAGAAAAGGGAAAAAAAGGGCTTACTAGTAACAAGAAGAAATTGTGTTTAATAATCTTAAACTGGAACTGATTGGGACATGAAATAGTCTTTATAATAGAATCATCTGCTGCTATAGTTAGGGGGATATCAGCACTTCCATTAAGGACCCCTATTTTCAGGGTTTATAATGGTTTCAGACTGAAACTTGATATGCTAAAGTTTCAGTCTGTTAGCAATTTTAAAAAAAAAGTTTGTGTGGGGATTTTTTTTTTTTTAAGGTTCTTACCTATTTAAGGTAAGAATTCCCAAAGGAAGGGAAAGAACCTAAGTATACCTGTTAAAGAAAAACCTTCAGCTATGCAATATAACCATTCTTAATTTTAAAAAGATTTTGTGCCTGTCAGCCCCCAGTGAAGTCTGTGCTCGTAAACCCACAAAATTTTCAATGAAGTAAGCAAGATTGCATCTCTGCAGCTGCTCTGGGTGGTTGCATGGGTACTGACAGCATCTTCCTCGAGCTTGGAAAGCACCATGGGCAGACGCTGTGGTTGTGCAGAGTTTTCTTCAACACTTTGAAGCTCTGCCTGAGCACAGGAGTTTCCTGGCGAGGATCCCATTGCGGTGCTGGAGCTAAACCTTTGCTCTTTTGACGTTGATACCAGAGCTTCCTTGTTTTCAGAGGGGCCAGGAGGTAGCTCTTGAACTCCAGAGAGGTAGTTGAGCTTCTATATATACACTCATACACCGCACCCCCACCCCCACCTTTTGAACACCTGTATAACCGTGAAGTCTACAGCAGCTGTCTGAGCAGGAGTTAATGATTAAATCGCAAATATGCAGCAGTTCTGATGCTTTCTGATCAAGTCTCCTGTAACTGCTTGCTGCTTTTTGGTGTATTTTAAACTAGATACAGAGCATTTGTGTAAAAATGTTATGCTGGCATATCGTTGCATCAGACAAGTAGTTGTGGGTTTTGTGTGATGTGGGTTTATTATGTGAAGTCTACATTTGCCAATATGTTAATTAATATTTTTGGAACTATTGTGTTTTTTATGAAAAATAACAGAACAACCTACATATTTTTCTTTTGTCCGAGGAAAGTGTAAACTTTGTAACTCAATGCCCAAAAGTATTTTTATAGTTTGTTTTGCTGTATTTATGTTAACATCTTAAATGACAAATAAGAAAAAAATATGCGGTGCTGGGGAATCTCAGTAAGAGAAGCATTATTCAGTTGAATTTCAGTAACTTTATTTCTCTTGCAAAACCTAGGTTTTGATGTAGTTTGGCATATTGGGTCATTTATGACTCCTTGATGCAGTACAATAAAAGAAAAAAGTTTCTTCGTGAGCTAGCAACACAAGTTAATGGAAGCTTTTGGCTTGAATTATAAAATTGGATGTGCGTTCACATTGCTTATCTCTACAAACAGTAGTGTACAGGAGCTGTGACATGTCATCTTGTGAACGTATATGTCATTAGTTGCTTTGAAACAAAGTTTTTCCTTTGGTCCCATTTCCAGTCTCTATTTTCATGCTGATGTGGGTTTAAATCAGATTCCTTTTATTAACTGAACATGCCTGTGAATTGGAGAATAAAAAAAGCCTGACTCTCTACAGGATACATACCTGTATCTGTTACTAAGAGTAGTAAAACATCAGAAAGCATACTGCTTTTCATAAATCATGGGCCTTCATTTTCAGGAGGGTGCACTAAAGTTGGAGGTCTCCACAATTTCATAATCAGTTCAAGGCAGTAAAGGTGCAATGCAGCTCTGTAAGAATAGGTCTCTAGTGTCATTTGAGATGGTCTGTAGTTTCCTGGCTGGGCTGCAACTGCCAGTCAAGAAGGCTGCAAATCTCTCACAAGTCATTTCTGCTGGCTCAGTGAGGGTATCTTGGTATCTCAAATGTCCACAAAGGCCAATGTGTAAACAGCTGAATCAAGTATGAAAGTCTGATTGGGATGCTGAATCCATTGAACTGAAAGAATTTGGCATCAAAATGGTAAATAAGCAACCTCAAAAGCATGTGAAAAAGGGATTCACTTTAAGCTTTTGGAGATTGATAGACTCCAGCGTAATTCTTGAAATATTCCAAGTTAAGTACGTGTTTTTGTGATTGTTGGAGCAAACACATGGTATGCAGCACCTTGTGAATTAAAGCCATGTGAGCCCAATTCATTTTCATACATCAGTAGAAAGGAGTCATCAGTGCCCTGATTCACCTCATTGAATTGTGGATATGGAGTCAAAGAGTCCAAGCCACGTTCTTGGTGTCCCTCAGTAGTCAAGAGAGAGACAGGCACGTGGAGAGGATCAGTCAGATGATAGGTTGGGTGACTTGCTCTCTGAAAATACCTATTTCTATTTATTAAATACTGAGGGGATCCCAGGGCCACAGTGGGCTGCTGCCTTAGCTTCTTTCTGTGTCACGAGGAACCTGTCTTCCAGCCATCCCCTGTCACTTAGCAAGGCCTACTGTTCATGGCAATCCAGATGGAAGCGCTGGAGTTACCAAGCAGGTGTGGAATGACCATACTTTCTTACACAAAGACAATAAGGCCTCTGCACGTTCTCCAGGGTAGTCCTGAGAAAGAGGTGGTGCATTTTGGTGTATGAGACTGAGATAACTCATGTCACCAGTGGCCAACGGCCTTCTTTGCCAGGGTCAGCCTGAGAGTGAGATGATGCAAAATGTCACGGTGGCACAGGACTGCACCCCTGCCCACCACCTTTCTCTTCTCATCATGTGGATCGAATGTGCCCATGATGTGAGGGAGGTGACGAGGAGCTGGCTGGTGAATCATCACGTTTGGTTATATACAGCAGTGAATGCTGAGCTGAGTACCTCTCCTGAGTCAGCTCCAAGGACCTCTGATCATGCTGAGTAACGCCTATTCCACACAGGCTGTTTGTTCCCTGGAGCTTCTCTCATGAGTTAGCGCTACTCAAAGGGAAGGAAGATTTCAATTGCATTCCTAAAATGACAGAGTGAATTTATGCCAAGAATGCTTAGCATTAGTGGGAAAATGGAGGATGCGGATATATGCATCTTAGATACTTGGTTTTAAAAACTTCTGGATTTATGTCTTCTGATATTGGAGTCTAATCACTCTTCCTTTCTCTGGAAATGCAGAGAAAAGAAGAGTGCTGGTATCATTCCTGGTCTTCATAGCTCAGCACTGTCAAGGCAAATAAAATCTCCCTTCACTGTCACCCATAACTTTTCCTGCACAGATACTACAGTTTTTATTGTTACCTGAAACTATGAAGCCTGCATTCTATGTCTATAAAATACCTGTAGGTAGTGAAAACATTTATTTTGAGTAGATGTGCAGAAAATCCGTGATAGGAAATTTTGTCTAGTTTATTTGGGTGTTCGTTCATGAGTTCATAATAAATGGAAATAATGGTGGTGCATTGTGACCCAAAACCCCAACATATTTTAACTATTTGTTTTCACACTTAGTATAGCACAACACAAATTCTGTTGTCACAGTTAATGGAAATACTAAAGTCCAATCCATAGTTTATGCCAATTAAAGAGTATCAGTCAGGCATATGGCCTTCTAAGCACTTTTAGCATCTTCACACTCTCAGAAGCTTTGCAAAAAACTTACGCAGCATAGAAGTTAGAATATAAGGCTCAATTTCAATATTTGGGCTGAAAAGAAGTAGATTATGTAGGATGAAAAACCATAAAATTAGAAGTCTGTAAAATGTTGGCGTATTTTGTTTGTTTTATATAATAGTTTAAACTGGTATTTCTAACCACTGCAAACACCTCAACGTAAAACTAAATTTATATGATGTAATGAAAGTGCATTATGCCATACAAAGATAATTTCTATTCGTAGCAAATACCAGCAAGAATACAGATTTTCTCAAAAGAAATCCACTTTGTTAGTAACTGCAGTTCATAGACACAAAACGTCTGTATTTAAGTTGCCTCATTTTTATGAAAATGGTAATAAAATTGCATCTGTATGTTTGCCTGTGTATATTTCTTTTCTCACGATCAGTGAATGTTTGCAGTTGGTAATAAATATTCAAGCACCTTGCAAATGTCCTACCAATTCCCTTTGCTGATCTGTGTGCGCCTGTGGGACTAGAATAGGAATGCATAATTTAAATATAAATTGCCTGATTTGCATATAGAATTAGTCTAGCTGCAGCTTTGATCGTAAGCAAAAATTATTGTCCTGTATTGCCACTTAGATAGAATTTTAATTCACCTTGAATATTCAAAGTAAATTAAGCCTTGGCTGTATGGTTGAAGGGTATGATTTTTTCCTCTCCTGAGGCTTTCCCCTAAACAACATTTATGGTAGGGTAATATAAGGGCATATTTTCAGCCTCATAAAAAATAAAGGCATAAGTTTTATCTCTAAGTTCCCCCCACCCCCCAACTTCAGTTGAAACACCTCTTGCAGACAATGCACGTGCGTTCACACACACACACACACACACACACACACACCCCCCATAGTAATAGAACTCTTCTTTCATTTTAATTAATTTCATTTTAGTCAGTACGTGGCTTGAAGTTAAGTCTTTATTTCAATTTGCTTAATAACTGACAATGGAGACTTCACGTAGTCATTTTTTTTAAATAACAAGTGCAGAGCTATGAGACATAACTCAAGATTGAGTTATTGACGTAGTATCTGTATGTAAGAGTTTGGTCTATGTACATGTGCATGCACACAAATGCATGGGCTAAATACATGGACTAAAACTCAAACCCATAACACAGTTGTAATACTTAGATTTTAATCTACAGGAAACCATTTTTATAGAAATCTATGTTTTTAATTAAACAGAACATTTAATTAAGGTGGTTTTTAAGTGGATGAAACAATTAAGTGCAAACACTTGAATGAAACATGTCATAATTGGTTTTAATAGAGTGTTAATTGGTACTAGGTTTGCCAAGTTAATAATTACTGCTTATTAAATTTTCAATTAATCATTGTCATTTTGCTTTGAATAAAGATGAAAATTAGATAAACTAATTCAGGGGGAGGATGGTTTCCTTGTTAATTAGAGCAGTTAATTAAAAAAAAAAAAAAAAGAAATTACTTGTTTTAGTTGTCAATTAAAAGACTGTTCATTAGTAAAATCTTTGCACTCTTCTTGCATCAAAACCCAAATAACTAATTTGTGACAATCCATGTTTTCCGGAATAAAAGATACGATGCTAGCATACACCGAAGACTGACTTAGTTATTTTACAAGAAGCATGCAGGTTTGAATTCAATGAAGCGGTGTGCCCCTGCTCAGTGTTAATTGTGCACTGAAACCTTGCTGGCTGTGGTGTGCTCAAGAGCTCTGCGGAGCCAGGAAGTCAAGTCTTCACAGTGTAAACATGGGTTTGAAGGAGAGATCAAGAGGTCAAATGAATGTTCATAAACAAATTTTAATTTTGGCTCGTAAAATTATATGTCCAGGAAAAGATATTAGACCAGCGATTTAAGTTTTTTAAATAAACTCTTGGGGGTTTTTTAGCTTCATATACTTATTCGTTAACGTATGGGGGAAAAAATCGTTAATGACTATAAATCCTGTCTTAATTTCCAGAGCTTCAAGACACATTTTTGAAAAAGTCTGTAATATTATGTCTTAAATAATAGTTCTTGCCAAACAGATTCATAAGTCTGGTGTGCTGCAAAACCAATTTTCCAAGTAAAATGTTCAGAAAGGTCACAAAAATAAGGCACCGGAGATCTGAAATGTCTGTACTTAAAGAAGTACTGCGTGTGAATCAGAATAGCAGGAATTGTCGCGAGTGTTAGAGGCTTTGGTGATGGGGCGCTAAAGAAGCACCTGGGTGGTCTTGAAGAGTCTTGAGAAGCCAGGCTCCTCTGTGCCCTTCTCCTCAAACAAAATAAAGACTCTCAATATCACAGAGTGTCTGCGGCATTTCAGGCATCAGTTCTGTGTACCCCTGCGCCAAACGTCCTGTGCTGACGAGGATTTCTGCCCTCCTTTGTAGAGGAAGCTGTCAACGAAGTAAAGCGTCAGGCGATGGCCGAGCTGCAGAAGGCAGTGTCGGAGGCAGAGCGGAAAGCTCACGACATGATCACTTCAGAGAGAGCCAAGATGGAGCGCACTGTTGCCGAAGCCAAGCGCCAGGCTGCGGAGGATGCACTAGCTGTTATCAATCAGCAGGAGGATTCGAGCGAGGTACGTAAGGTCTTTGCTGGGCAGGCATCGCCTGTGGCTGCAAACCCCAGGTGTAACTGAGCTAGCTTTAATCTGGCACAAGCTATTCCTGCGACACGGGAGTGTCAGTGCCCGCTATTAACTGTTTGCCCAGTTGCTTTGGACGCGTATGTGAGGCACATGCGGAGCTCCAAATTTTTCTTGGCTCTGTTGTAACCGGAGCCCGAAATAGCTAGTGAGCTTGAGTTGTGTTCTCACCTTTTAACTGCTGTTCAGGGTTACATATAATGCACGCATTTCTGTTCTAATTTAGCTTTCAAGTAGCTTTGTTTTACAGCTCTTCAAACTGCCATATTGAATAGATAACAAGATTGCTCGGTGGAAAATACTTCACCCTGAAATCTGATTTAAACAAAGAAATGATTCATTTAAGAGATTGTAGAGCAAGGTGGCTAAAAGCTTCTCTGGGGAAAGTTTTGGATGTAGAAGTGATGAGCAAAAGATGGTGGTTCCTGTAGGACAGAATGTGAGTGTAGATTTCCAAGTGTTTCCTTTTTTTAAATGTGCCACTTTGGCTGCAAGGAATATTTGAGAGTCGAGGAGTGGGCAAACACTGTTTGGAAGGAGGAAAAATAGACTGAAAAGAGAACAAAGAGTAAAACAAGAATAAGTATGTTAAGCCTTGATTTACTGTCAGACCTGAGAGTGGAAGCCTTGAATTGCTGCAGTACGGGACGTCCAGCAGCACGACTAGCTGGAAGCTGGGAGAGAAAGAGCAGCGTGTGTTTGACCAGCGTTGCAGCAGTCTAGATAGCAATTAAATTTTACGTCCGTTACAGAAAAACAACATCCTAAGTTAAAACTGCCCTTAAAACCACACATGACAAAGAAGTGACATCAGTTAAAAGTGATTTCCATATAATCCTCATCTCTCATGGCCACTGAAATGAAAGAACATTACTTTCATGAAGTATTTATTGTTCTTGTACTAAGATCTTGGCTGTAGTAAAACCACTTTTCAATATAAATTCTAAATGGCAGGGAGTTAGAAAAAAGATTAGATAGCAGTACCTGTTGTGTGGGGACATCTGTTTGTGTATGCTAGTGTCAAAGCACTTTTCATGGGCTGGATGGGCAGTGTTGTAGGAGAGTCACTTAAGTTGAAAGATGCAGATGAGCTAGCTGCAGCATGCTGAGAAAACTGGCAGAAATCACGAGCAGATAAGTCAGTGGCATGCTGCAGTATGCATCCATAATTTGAGGGAGCGTAAGATTTTAATTCATACCAGGCTTCTCTGGAGATGAAAGACCATTGTGGGATCACTAAATGCCCAGAGTTTCTCCTTAATGTGTAGCAGATGAATAACAAGGAGACAAAAGGAATTGATTTTCAGCATCTGAAAGTTTCTCAGGAAGAAAGGGACTACGGGAAGTGTACATACCCTTTAAGTACTAACTGTTCCATTGTAGATTAAATGAGACATAAATTCAATTTATTGGCATTTTGTATCTGAGATACTCGAGGACATTTTTCCTGCACTATGTTCACAGAGAGGGCGTTTGTCTGACTTAGCATCATTAAAGAGCTGTCATTTTGTGTGTGTATATGTACAAGAGACTTCTATTGTTAAAAACAAAATTCCGAAGGTAAATGCCTTTGGAGGAAGCAGCAAATTAAATCTTGTTTAGTGAACTGATATAGTGTAGGCAGGACAGAGGAAGTACTTATGTGCCAATACACACAGCCCATTCTTCCACAGGCAAATGTGCATCCAAAGGAACGTGTAGAGAGTTTGTGTGCTGTAATTAACTCCTGAGCAGTCATAGTTCTGGAAAAAGCTGTATAACAACAGACATCTTTACTTCTTCTCCAGCAGAATTGCTTACAAGGTTGTCTACTTCTTGGAAACAGGATTTTAAAAAAAGGCAAATAATTCTTTTAATTGCATTCTAATGAAATGTGGCTCATAAGGTTATGGATGTTCTCAGGGCTGTGCATCCTCAGGGAGAGTACAAGCCTCCTGGACTTAGAAATGAAGTCTAGTGTCCTGGTCCTGCAGCCTTCACCCCTGTGGTCATGAGTGGCACATCGGGGTGGCTGTTTTGAGGTGAAGAATGGAAGTTTTAGTAAACCTGCAGAGAGAACTCAAGTTTGCTCAGTTTGTGTTTACAGATACTTGATTAATTGTGAAGGAAGATGACAGTGATACTTATTTGAGAGTTGGATGTGTCTATTTAGTTTTTATAATTAGTTCCTCTTCGGCTTCTAATTATGCCAGACTCCAAACATTTAGGGCAGTGCTTCTCACAATTACCTGTTAACTCTGGCTTTCCCTTTTTTTTTTTTTTTTTTTTGTGTGTGTGTAACACTTTTCCTTCATCTTTGAGGACAGAAGATCAGTTTGCCAGTGTTTGAAGAGCATTTCTTTGAAGATGAGACCTTGTGTTGAGGAATAAAACTTCACATTTGCTTTGGTGCTCATTATCTCTCAATCTCTCTGTGAACATTCCTCCTCATTTGTCTAGGTTGTAAGTCTCCATAAACTTCTCTCTGTTTACAACTTTCAGCAGAACACTTTCAGCAATGCAGATTCCTGTGTACTAAAAGCACTGGAGTAATATTTCCAGGGCTAAAATATTTCCAGTTCCAAATATGAGAAGGCTGAAGAGCAGCTTCTGCAGTCTTCCAGGTCTAGAGGAAGGCTGAGCATCACTCCTCGTTGCTTATCCTTGGCAGCACGTTACGCCAAGGCCTGCAAGAGAGCTCAGTATAGGCTGCTATATAATCTCCATGCAGTTCCTGACAGGGAATATTTCTCCCACGGGTGTAATTTGTTCTTTTGGCTGTTGAAACTATGAATGGAGATGGGAATTTGGCACCAGATTTCTAATGTATCAGATGTAATTTTCGTCTGATATGGCCACTCCCTGTCTATTGGCAAGGTTTCTCCCTTACAGCTCTTCATTTGTTATTCAGTAAAATGCATCCTGAACCTAGCTGGGGCTCCTTGAAGCTGCTCTGGTGTGAGAACTTTGTGGCATGATTTTTATTGCAGTCTTCTCCAGACCTCAAAGTGATAACAAGTACTAAGACTCAAGATTTTTGTAATTATTATAATTTTAAGATAATATGTAGTTTCCTCATCCAAGACCTTTCAGAGGTCTCACAAAGAGAAGTAGATTGATTTTTTTGATCTTTGTTGTTGTGGTGGTGGGGTTTCATGGGGTTTTTATCTGGTTTCGTTTGGGGTTTTTTTGTGGTTTGTTTTGCTTTGTTTTTAACCCAGAAAAAGTAGCATCCTTGAGTGCAAGATTGTCTGCAAGAAAACAGTGAAGTAGGGCATGTTGAGCTCACTGGAGCAAAATAAAGGGAGCTGAGGACAGTGAGAGGACTAATAGGTGAGGTGTGATATTTGAAGCATCTTCACTTTTAAGAAATGGTCTGCAATATTTTGAGAATTACCACATTACACAGTATAGTTTTAATTTCTGACCCTTATGCGATCCCTTGTTAAACTATTGTTCTTTGCTTATGTTTGAATTGTTCGATATGATTTAACTCGCAGTGCCACTGCTTCAGTGTTTGTACATTTACTTTCTAAAGATTTCCATAGTTTCTCAGGATAAGCCGTTGTGACTGAGCAGGATATGTTTATTATTTTCTGTTACTCTAATGAGAGATTTGTTGAAGATCAGCTAACAGAGCACACTGCTGTTGGAAAGCAAAAGGACAGGAGAAGGCCTACCTGTCAGCATGGCTGTTCCTGAACCGCAAATTATTTCTTTACCAGTTCCTTACAGTTGGCTTGACAAAAGATGACCCATTCATCAGTAGTTGACTTGGCTGAGTACAGAAACATGTGTGAGCAGCCTACTCTTTAATGACTGCCGTGCTTGCTTTGGCTGCAATGTACTGTTGTGCAAATCAATTTTAATAGTAAGGGTGAACAGCTTAGCAAAGAAACTGGCTGCCCAGATTGTAGGGGGGAAAAAATAATCATCAAAACATCTGTCTTTCTGCTCTGTTATAAAATGCCACTGAAAAATCTGACACTCGGTGTTCTTCCTCACTTTTGAGTAGGGTGGGGGCTGGGGAAGGAACACAAATGTTTCAGTTCTTTCTACTTAAAGCAGATGCTGACATCTGCTCAGATAAAACAAGTATGTAACTGGTCCAACACTGCTTTTAAGAGATGTGCAATGTTAGGGTTTGTTTATATTGCAGCAGTTTATGTTGTATGTGAATATCACACCTGACATTTTGAAGACAGCTGGGTTCAATCTCTGCTGACCAATCCACTGAGACCAGGACTGTGCCAGCAAACCTGATTCTGAGCATCAGATGCTGTGATTCAGGCAAGCCTAGTTTTTAGGCTGGTATTAAATTTAATACCTATGTCAGCTAATGTTTAATTTTTTGGCTGGGCATCTCTTAGAAAGTAGCACATCATCCCCTGCAGTGGTGGGTGGTACAGAGGCACCAGAGCCATGTGTTCTGCGCAGGATCAGTCCAGATGTGATGTGAACATTGGCACTGCCCCAGATTGCTAAGCTAAAGCCTGGCTAGCCAGCTTGCACATCTCTTCTGTATGCTTCTCCCCACTTCTGTTTTCAGGATTTAGCTTCTCTCATGCTGACTTGTATGAACATAGATGTACTTCACACAATAAACAGTGGCTTGGGCAAGCCTGGAGTTTCCAGTGATAGCTGTAACTTTACTAGAAGCATCTAAAGTTTTGAATATCTTTTTATGGAGCGCTGCATTTTGATGCAGCGTGGGAATTTCCAAAGTACCAATGTGTTTCCCTTGCTAACAGGTCTTTGATAGAATTCATAAACAACTTTGCTGGTTTTTTTACACTGGTGTTCACTGGCTTATACAGCCCTTGTTTATGCCACTGTGGTTTCAGTGATTTCTAGATGTTCTTTTTCTTGGGGTTAGCAGTGATAGTGTTTTGAATGCCATGGACACTGCAGAACCAGGAAAAAACTGGGTTCTTCATGCCCATCCATGCTTCCTTTCCTGGTAAACTGGGGAAATCCAGAATTTATCAAAGATGACAGAGCAGTGTTTGACACTGTATTACAGCATTTTAGAGTTCATCATCTCTTTGACATGTCACAGTCCATTTGGGTTTTCTTCTTCTTTAAGCAAGCTCTACACTGAGTCTCAGCTGGAGGTGTCAGAGGAAAGCAAATACTCAATTGTGGTTGAATATGTCAAAGATGAAAGCCATGGGATGGGCAAAATTATTGACAAGTATGTGTCCTAGTACTGGAGACCACAGAAATAGAGACCATTTGTTTTTAAGAATTTTCATGATGGCAAACAGAAGTTTCTGAGTTCTGTTGTTTGAAGGTGGAAGCTTAAGTGCATGAAAATTAAGAGTCTGACCTAAGATAAGGCTCTGACCTAAGACTGATGTTCCTTGTCAGTTGAAAGAAGAGGATGAAATATGATCGGTGGCATATATTCGGAGCAAGATTCCCATCTGGTGTAATTTAGCCCAATTTCATTGAATTAATCCATTTTCAAGGGACTGAAGTTAAATTGAATTATGTAGTCTGAGAATCTGGCCTTTTGTATAACCTCACTGTTTCACAGGAAAATCAATGCAGAGTTAAACTGTAATCCAGTCCTCGTAGTTTTAGCTACATCTGGAAGTCTATAAAGCAGAAGCTGGAAGTGCGCTGTAGTAGGGCACTACCTAAAGACAGAGAAGATAGACCAGGAGAGGCTTTGAGAGGTCTGCTACTCCCTTTCCCAATGCATGATCAACTCTAGCTGTATCATTCCTGTAAGATACATTCTTTTCCTGTGCTTTAGTGATGGAGATTCTCCAGAGCCTCCAGGCAATTTGTGCCTGTCCTTAAAAAGAGATTTCTCGTAACATCTCTTTCCAGTTTTTTTTGCAGATGTTTGATCCCGTAACTTCTCCTGGTCATCCATGTAGACATGGTCATTGACCCTTTCACTGCAGTAGCCTCCAAGATGTTTGGGTTCTACCGTCCCCTCTCAGGCTACCATCTCTCCTTAGGTTTAACAGTCTGAGTTCGTTCAGTCTCTTCTCATAGCTTGTGTTTGTTGTACTTCTGATTATTCTGTCTGCCTTTCTCTGGGTTCTTCCCAAGTCTTACTTGTCTTAGTTGATTTGCTGTATTTGAAGTGTGTCATCCCAGCCTGGACAGTACTCCAGGCTGGGTCTTGCAAGTGCTAGGAGATGGAGAGTCTTAAATCAGGTGTGAAGCAGTCCACAGTTGTGCTCATACACCCTTGTATGATGATTGCCACCTTGTCACCAACATGACATTGTGGTCCCCTGTTATCCGAGATGCTGTCTACATGGCTCAGCCAGGGTGCCCCGTTTTGCTGGTACCTGCTAGAGCTTCCCAGGAGGGAAGATACCTTGAGCATGCTTAATCCCATAGTGAGCTCAGGCTCTGTCCGTGCTATCTGAATCAAATGAAAATAGGTGAGCAGAGGGATATGAAGCACAGCCCAGGCTATTAGGTGGCATCTTGAGCCTGGCTTTTCTTCAGTAGAGTTTGGGCTCTGGAGGTATCAGCCAGCAGTGTGAAGAGAAAGCATCTGTTGCCAAAGGTTGCGGTGCCCGAGCCTGATCTTTACGCCTGTTTTTCACAACTTGCACGTGGGAAGGAACAATGAGTGGCCTCAATGGTGAGGGCCATGCAGGACAGGAGTTCTGCACGTCAGATCCAGCTACTATCGCAATGCAAGCTCCCCATGGCATGTGTGCTTGTTTATGCTAATTTGCACTGTAGTAATTTATAAATGCAGTGAGTTGTTGCATAAATGTGAGCTGTAAAATTTATTTTGAAATTCTTGTATTTTATGTGCTTTTATTCCCACAATTACACTAAAGCTGTAATGACCTGTTAAATTAGAAATAATAAGTCCAATGGACAAAATCACATACCAGACAATGTAGGACACATTAAGTAATCATGTAAGGAGCCAGTTTAGAGCTTTGTCACTTCATTAAAATCTTGCACTTATGTCTCACTTTTCATGTTCTGTACAAGCTGATAGTTAATTGATGACTGTTTTATAAGAAAGTTGAACCAGTACTGTTAAAATTAAACGACTGTTTTCTGACATCAATACAGATCTTGTGGTAAGATACTGCAATATCGTACGGTGGCTCTGGTCACGTCTGGAGACAGTTCTGTCTGTGCAGATAGGCCTTCCCCAAAAAGAAAGCAAAAGGAAGATTCCCCAGAAGTTGGGCTAATGAAAGAGATATTTGAGTAGAAAAAGTTTGACATCCTTGTAACAATTCCAGCACAATTAAAGCATGTACTTCAGTGTTGCAAACAGATATGCACAAGGGAGGGATTCCTGCACCTGGGCAGGTGCCGGCTGACTTCAGCGTTATTCCATGTGGGGAAAAGTGTCTTTCCAGAAAAAGTCTGCATGGGGAGGTTTTTTACACGTGGATTTGTTTTCAGGTGAGAGGATACAGGGAAATACGGGCCAAACCTAGGGCTGGCAATTTAGTTGGAATCAAATAGCTAGGAGGTCAGCAGGCATAGCAGTAGGTGGAAATTCTGTGCAAGTACAGTTGGAACAGAATTGTACCACATTTACCGATAACAGTGGAAGCATCAAGCTGGCAAAATGAAACTTCTACAAGTATGGCATGACTGTTGAGAAATATGAGTATAGCAAAAGAAGGAGAATCTAGGTATATCACAATTTATTCTCTTTCTAGTCAGCAGGATGAGGCATTGTATCTCTTTGAAATGCTAATACAAACTTGCCAGCTCATTTTGGTGTATGCGTAAATATGTGCGTGCACGTGTTCATGTACAGTGTTCTAAATTACTTATAGTTATTTTTAATTCTGGAGATAAAAGGTCTTTTAAAGAAAAGGTGTTCAAGAATAGTACAGCTATCCGTTTCCAAAGGTGGTTTTAACCTCTCCAGCACTGGACAGAGTTTGAGCAAAATGAATCTGAAACAATGAATACTGAATCAAAACCAGGTGATGCCAGAAAAGGAGTCTGAATTCCCGACATTTAACTACCAGAAACATCTGTTTCTGTGTGTTAGTAATTCCACCTTTTTTTAAAAGTGTTTTTAAAGATGGGAACAATTTTATGAATTTAAAAAAAAGAAGTCCCCAACACATGTATCTGTAATTGCCTGGTTTAGTCTGTGTGTTTAATCGGTATGAATTGAGAATGCCATGTATGTTTGATTTCAAACTCAAAGAGCAATTGAGCGCTGGACAGTTACTCTTCCCCCATCTGCCAGTACACGCCTATGCCAAAAAAACAACAAACCAACCAACCAAAGGGGAAAAACCCCCCCAAACAGCAAAAAGGGGGAGGATGGAACTAACACACGGATTATTTTCTACAGAAGCCACTTGACTCCGATTAAATGTCTAATTTCCTTAAAATATTGTTTTGGATTTAGGTCTTTGTTTGATTCTGAAATTGGGAATTTTTTTAATGTAGTTGAGGAATATCACTTAAAGATTGGCCATGTTCCAGCATCCAGCTGGCATAGCTATAGAGTGTGAGAAAGTGAATAGCGTACATATTCTGCGGTGGCTTCCCCATGCTGCCAAAGATTTAGGCTCCAGCTTAACTAATCCCTGCCAGAAGTGCCACTGAGTCAAATGGCATTACTCAGATGATTAAAACTGAAGTTATCCTGCAGTAACAAGTCTTACCTGTGTGTTAGGTCTTTTTCTCCCTTTCTTCTCTTGCATTAGTCCCTCTCCACTTTTGGAGAAGCATTTTTTTGTGTGTGCGTGTGTCATTATTTGTTTTAATAAATCTGGCAGAGGAGCTTCATTATTTGTTTTAATAAATCTGGCAGAGGAGCTAGCTGAAGTTTTTCTGAAACTTTCTATTAGTCAGCATGCTTCTGGTGACTGGACGTGAAGGCGTACTTGGAGTTTGCATCGCTGGTCCTAGCAAATAGCTGCTTTTGTTCTTGCCCAGTTTTTGCGGGCCAGAGTCCCCCAGGGTGTCTGGAGCTGCTGTGGAGAAGGTTCATGCCTCAGCCATTGTTAGGCAGAGGGTTGACCAGCAGTTCCCTGCCAGCTGTTTTTAATAGAAGATTTAGACACTAGCTGATTTCTCCCCTCTCTCCCCCTCCTCTTTTGCTTCTAGAGTTGCTGGAACTGTGGCCGGAAAGCTAGTGAAACCTGCAG